>NC_051178.1:55721881-55763770 GCF_013339695.2 Rhipicephalus sanguineus
CGTTCACACTACAGCCAACCAAATTACGTCACGAAGAAGGACGTGTCACCTCTCCACGAATTGAAGAGGCCCTAGATCGATTCCCAAATCGAAGTACTCTTCATCGATGGACCTGAAGACCCGCTACTGGTAATAGAAATCGACGAGAGAGACCTAGAAAAGACTGCCTTTAAAATATCAGACTGCCTGTTGTAGTTCAGGGTCATGCCCTTTGGTCTTTGCTCGGCACCTGTGACTTTTCAACACATTATTGATACCGTACTGGCCGGTTTGCAGTGGCAGAAGCACCTCGCATACTTAGACAAGGTGGTTGTGTTTGCGTCAAATTTCGACGAACACCTCGAGTGCCTTGAAGCTGTACTTCAAGCCATCAGGACCTCTGGACTCACCTTGAAGTTGGAAAAGTGCCGCTGTACGAGGAGCTCTTGTTTTTGCGTCACGTCATTAGCAAGGATGGTGTTTGCTCAGACCCGCGGAAAACAGCTGCCATAACTGCCTTCCCGCCACTCACCGACAAGAAGGCCGTACGCCAATTTCTCGGATTGTGCGCCTACTACAGATGCTTCGTCAAGGAATGTTCACGAATAGACGAGCCGCTAAGGCACCGCACGAAGACCGACGTGCCATTCAAGTGGAAAACGGCGAATATTGAAGCATTTCAAGAACTGAAACGACGCCTTCAGATGCCTGCGATGCTAGCGCATTTCGACAAATACGCCGATACTGAAATCCACACCGACGCAATCTGTGTAAGACTCGGCGCCGTCCTTGTGCAGCAGACTGACGCGCTGAAAAAGGTCATCAGGTATGCTAGTCGGTCGCTCTCAAAGGCAGAAACCAACTATTCCACAACGGAAAAGGAGCGCCTGGCAATCATCTGGGCTACATCGCAGTTTCACCCCGACCTCTACGGCCAGCCCTTCAAAGTTGTGAGCGACCACCACGCCTTGTGTTGGCTAGCTAAGTTGAAGGAGCCTTCAGTTCGCCTCTCACGATGCAGCCTACGACTTCAAGAATTCAACATTACGTCATTTACAAGTCCGGAAGAAAACACACCGACGCTGACTGCCTGCCTCGCGCCCCCAGATATTCAAGCGAGGACTGGCTTCGCTTTTTTTTGCGAAACGGCATTCTCCTAAAGAACTTCTCACCACTTCGAACCAAGTACCTTCTCCTGGTGCCATCACCATTGAGACCAGAAGACCTCCATGCCCTACATGATTACCCCACGGCTGGACAACTCGGTGTTTCTCGAACGCTGGCAAGAATGGATGGATGGATGCGAAACTTTATTGTAAGTCCTGAGGTAAGAATACAGGAAAAATACTGCTCGCCGCTCCTTGCGTGCCGACTCGCTCGCTACATAAAGACATGCCGAGACTGCCAGCTACGCAAGACACCACCGACAAGACGAGCAAGCTTTTTCATCCGATCGAGCCACCTCGCCGACCATTGCAGCAAATCGGTGTGAACCTACTGGGGCCGCTCCTTCCGTCGCTTTGCGGAAATAAATAGATCGTCGTCGGCACCGACTACCTCACCCGCTACGCAAAAAACAAGGGCATTACCTACAGGCAGTGATGCCGAGATAGCGAAGTTCTTCGTTAAGGACATCGTCTTGGGTCATGGCGCCCCAGAGGTCCTCATCACCGACAGATTTACGGCCTTTACTGCGGAGCTAACTCAGGTGATCTTGAGATACAGCCAGACAAGCCACCGCCGGACCACCAGCTACTACCCTCAGACCAATGGCCTCACCGAGCGTCTAAACAAGACCATCACCGACATGCTGGCTCTGTACGTCGACGTCGAGCACAAGACATTGGATGGCATCCTTCCCTACGTGACCTTCGCATACAACACAGCAATACGAGAAACGACGCAGTTGTCGACGTGCAAGTTGGTCGACGGAAGGAGCCCGCAACGACGCTCGACGCAATGCTGCCAGCTACCACCGACGAAGACACTATCGACGTCGCCACTTATTTGCAATGTGCCGAAGAAGCTCGACAGCTCTCCGGCCTGTGTATCATGAACCAGCAGAAGAATGACAGCCGTCACTACAATCTTCGGCGATGCCTCATGGAATACCAGCCCGGTGGCCGTGTGTGGGTCTGGACACCGATACGCCGAAGTGGACTGCGTGAAAAAAGCTTCTTCGGCGATACTTGGGGCCATACAAGGTGCGATGACTTCTCGGGGCACTGGACTACGAGGTTGGTCCAGGCGGCATTACAAACTCTAAGCGGCGCAGCGCGCAACATGACGTCCGTCACGTCGTGCGCCTCAAGCCGTTTTATGCGCGTGGAGGAACCTGAGGACTCCGCTTTTGCTTGCTTCATTGTTCTTTCGAGTTACATCCATTTTTACTTCCATTTCCTGTTTTACGCATCAGGACGATGTTTTTTCAGAGGGGGGAATTGCCACGCCCGGTTCTTGTTTTATTTTGGTGTATTCGAGTTTGACCCACAAGGACGGTTTTAAACGCTCAATGGAGACCGCGCCACAGTGTTGAGAAGCTTCGCGATTATAGCAGTTCATTTTGTTAACCCTTTATACCCCAGGTGCCACATTTGCGGCAGTTTTGTTTGATTTTCTTCCTCAAAATTTCACAAAGGGACCCCTGATTCCTTGCTGCCACAAACGTGGATGTCCAAGCTTTCACTTACGCTCGATAGATCGCTCTACAGGTACCGCACTTGAGTGCTTCTTTCATTGCAAACATGGACACCACATGCGGCCCGCAAAGACGGCGAGCTCCTGGCTTGTTCATGCTCCTCTTTGCTTATTACTTGTAATATCTAGTTATAAATGCCTATATTCTTTTTTGCGAAACCTACGCAATGAGCCTAGTTTGTGTATTTTTGTATCATTGGTTTTTGTCAACTGTATGTGCAGTTTAGGCTTGCATACACGTTTGTGGCACTCAGGACTACGAAGTCCAGCTTCTGGATAGGCCAAAAAAGTGTACCGCAGTTTGCAGTGCGTCGCAGTTCTGTTTATTTTCATTAATTTACTGCACAAGTTTCAGAGCACCTCAAACCTTAAAAAGGTTTTTCTTTTGGAGGCAACAGTTGACAGATGAGCAAATACGAGAAATTCTCTTTCAAAATTGATATTCAAGCGGAAGCGAAGATGAAAACTTGAAAGGCTCAGATTGCAAAGGAGAGTATATTTCGCCGGGGAGACTGCCACGCACTCATGCCGAAAGCTCCACAGACAGTGAGGATGGAGAAGTTGAACTGACATCCACTCAGCTGAACAAAAAGAAATATGACACTGTGTGAAAAAGGATCTCATGATACACTGTAGAGAAGAACACATCTTACCTGTGCGTTGATACAGAAAAAAAATTAACTGCTTTAAAATTTTTCATGCCTCTTGAAAGCCCTTGACAGTTCAATGCATGGTCCCCTATTTTGAACTCCTCATTCCTGACTGCAACAAACGTGGCAGTAATAAAATTCTTATAAATATATATATGTATTGTTGTAAGTTTTTTGCAAGTATTACTTTGAACGAAAACTGTATGAAAATATTATTTTCGGTTGTGGGCACTGCGCAGACTCTATGTGGGAAACAAAGGGTTAAGATTGCGTGCAGGACGCGAATAGCCAAGGTTAATCCAGAGCTTGTGCGACTATGGGTGACAAGGCTGGAAAGTTCGACGCGTTATGTATAAAAGACGGCGCGTCCCTGCGATGATCAGATTATCGACGGCTGATGCTCTGTTCGCCGTTATCAGTGTACAGCTTACATTGCTTGCTGTTTCTGTTTCCCGGCCACAAGCTCTGCCGAATAAACAGTTTCATCTTGTAGACGACTACTGCTGCTTTCGTCAACGTCACGCCCCATCACAATATTATTGTTTCATCGTGTCTTTGCTGTCGCTCTGCAGAAGGAAAATCATGTGCCTCTCGAACATATGACTGAGCATTTCTTACAGCGATACGTTGTCCCCTGATGTCTATGCCGGTCGCGTTTTCCCGATGTATAATCACTTTGAAAAGTAATAAATTGGTTGCTACTCAGCGTTGCGTATCTCTGCACAACACTTGGTCCTTTTTCTTGCAATGTTTCATTGTTTAAGTTCATTAGGTACTAGCCAGTTGAGTCTATACCAACGAAAAAACATTCAATTCAAAAGAGAAAATAGCAGTTCTGAAAGCATTGAGCCCTCAAGGGGTACGTGTCACAACTGTAACCATCCAACCCACGTCAACAAGACTATCGAAGAAAATCTGGTAAATTACGGTAGCAATGGAGGCTCGGAAAATTGTTACGGCCTTTTCAACGTTATTCACTTTAACACTCTTTACAGCTATCGTGTATTCCTTATCAGTGTGTATTGTTTCTACCGATGCCTCCTCCGAACATTTCCGGCACCTAACGTGATTTTGCATAGCCTTCATGATGGAGGACGTTCCAAGCTCTCTGCTGCTCACCTGGTTTTGCACTGCCTCCATGACCGGCCCACCTTTGACCAATAGATTATGTTATTTGATGCTGTCATAGAGTGACGTCATGGTGGTGTAAAAAAATTGCTACCTCATGATGATATCACGTGATGACGTCAACAGGTGATGATTATTTTTAAGTGCGGAGCACTTTACGCGACCAGCTTGTGTTCCATTCATGCATAGATGTGGCCTGATCGTACACACAGTAAAGCGCTCAATTCAGGCCATAAAAAGACTCGAAATGCTCAAAACAGGGCTATAATGAACGAACAAGGTCACATTAATATAATTGACAGGTATAACCAAGAAGTAAACGCAATAATTAACTTAAAATAGCTAATGACATTTCAAACATGCGACTAACATCGGCGTGGCACAAGATAGGGCGCCACCTCGTCGCCGAGCAAGAGAATGCCCCTCCCTCTGTGCATAGCGAGTGCTGTGTTCCTGCATAGGATGGGAGAAACAACCTGACGGAACTCGCGGCAGAACTGCAGTAACAAGGAGGAAGTCGATAATGCGCAGCAAAAAGTAGCGCGCATGTCCCTAACAAGATTCTACTCGTGCCGGAGAAACCCTTGATGTTTCCCTCAAACATTGGCGTCATCGACGCTTTGGTAAACGGAGCAGTGGAAACTCTACGAAAGAGAATCGCTGGGTGCCCGTGCTACGCACTTCCTCAGGTTTCACAGCAGTAGAGCTGCCATACGTTTTTGCATCACTCATGACGCCGCCGACGATCAATTTTCGCGTTTGATGAGCAATATACAGGGTGTTTCAGCTAAAAAGCACCAAGTGTTAAAAATAATAAATATAGGTGCTACGCGTCTCCAATTAGCACAGTATTGTTCGGAGCCATATAGAGCACGTCAGAATATTGTTTCCCGATCCGCCAAGCTCGGTAATTAACAAAGATTGCTTAATGAACTTTTTAAATAGTAACTCTACAGAAACGTTTTCTATATAAAAGTTGTAACGCTTGTTCAGAAGCATCAATTTTTTTAAGCTGCTAAGAGAACTCCTCTGCTTAAATTTTGCCGGCCTTTTTTCAAAGCGCGCGAATTTTTAAAAATATTACCTGATTCGCTAACGCGCGGCGCTTTTCGTGTCCTCAAATGTAAGTTGAACGAATTATCAAAGGCTGCTCCCAAAGTCGGCTGAGCAGGCTATCGGTGACTGCGATCGACGCTAAATTATGATAGGGGCGTACCGTCTAAAGAAAAGTCGACGAAAGAGCGGCCGCCACACGTGAGTGAAGCTTTTATCTCAGTCCTTCATTAAGCTGTCACCCTCGCTCCTTGCAATGCATTTATTCATTCGTGCGAAAAAAAAGAGAAAAAAATGCCTACGCTGCATCAAATGCTGCCTACGGTCTCATGTGGCATTTTCTCCGTGGCTGCCACTCTAAGTTGAACAATTTTTTTGTTGTTGAAACGGTATGCACATCTTGTCGCTCAACGTCCACCACAGTCACCGATAACCTGTTCCATGGATCTGCGTGCGCGAAAAGCCTTTGATAATTCGCTTAACTTATATTTGAGCCCACTGAAAGCGCCGCGCGTTTGGCGGCAGTGACGTGGTATTTTTTTAAATTCGGGCGCTCTAAAGAAAGGCCGGAAAAAATTAAGCAGGGGTGTTATTTAACATAGATGGAAAAACGTGATGTTCCTGAACAAGCGCTACAACTTTTGTCTTGAAAAATTTTCTCTAGAGTTAATATTTAAAAAAGTTCATTCAGCAATCTTTGTCAATTGCTGAGCTTGGAGGACTGGAAAAATATTCTAACGTGCTCTATATGGCTCAGAATATTACTGCGCTATTTGGAGACGCTTGGCGCCTATGCTAAATGTTTTAATACTTCGTGCTTTTTAGCTGAAACACCCTGTATGGTTTTCGCCTTAAAAATATATTTCTTGAGTGAGTCTGAGTGACCTCGATTTATTTTGTCGACGCATGGTCATCGCCATTGAGGATCACTTGTCGGCGCGCGTGTTAAAGTAATAGTGTTCTAGTACAAAACTTTTAATTAAAAATTAAGCTGCAGGATAGCTGAGAAAGTTATCTGTTCTTTGTCAATCGATTATTTGTTCCGACAACTTACATCCATATGCATAGCTGACGCTGGTGAACGTATCCTAGGCAGCACGGCTCCATAATGTTGTCGAATATTACTGATATTCTGCATAATGTATTTGAAAAACTAACGAAGAGTGAAAGAAGGCGCTTTCCATAGTTGAGTGAATAACTTGAATATACGGGAAAATGTCGAATGAAAGCTTGTACTAGCCACTCGATAATCGGTTCAACATATAGTCTCTACGCGTGGGAACGGCTATCTCTTACGAAATTCTCCGGCGTTGTATTGCGATAGCAATCATATGGACACTCTCGGCTGATTTTTGCCGTCCCCGTCATACCCTGGGTATGTATATGTATATATATATAAAGGCACAAAGAAACATAAAGCAGGAGAAAAATATTCCGAAACACCCGACCGGGGATTCGAACCATCGACCGCTCGCTCCCCAGCTTGCAGCATTGGACAACTCAACCATGCCCCATGCATGCGCCGGCGAAATAACAGCGAGCTATTTATATACACCATTTACCGCTGGTGGTAAGCAAATCTCGGAGGAGCTTGAGCGTGTTTTCTATCACGCAACGCTCCTAATTTTCTTTCAATTTGAAAACTGCCCTTGAGACGCGCACGACAAAGTGGCCCTTTTCTGTACACACTCGGGATGTGGAAGGAAAAAAATTAGATTGTATCATGATGCACCGTTTGCATCGTGATGCAAACGGTGCATCACGTAATCAAAGCGATACGCCGCTTTGATTACTGCTGCGCTCGCTTGGCGGCAGCCTCTCGAGCTCGCACCTCGGGATCCTGCCGACGAGCACGAGACGCAGCGGCCTTCCGCACCCGGTGCTCCTCGTCGTCCATGGTCCGCCAAGCAGCACGACCCGGCAAGCGCACTCCTCCACGTACGGCGACGATCAAGGAGAATGAGAGATAACGGGCGCAGCAGCCAATCTGAGAGCAGCGGCACCTATAACGCCATCTAGCGTGCATTCACCCAACCGCCATATTGCACACATCTCTATGGGACAGCGCCGTCTAGTATATCGTCACCCAACTGCAGTTTGCATGCATCTCTATGTGATAGCGCCATCTATTGAATGATACGGGAGACGCGACGGCGGGGGAACGCCGGACGGAGCGACGACCGACCACGTGATGCTATAAGGAGTTTCGCCCCTAAAAACAAAACAGAGAACACTGGGCACACCAGGCACACCCAGAGCCGTCGATGGGGAGAGTCTGGCGAATGGGCGGGGCAGTGACGTCGCGGCGCGGCGATGACGCTGTTCACGTCATCGCCACGCCTCCGCTCCGGCACCGCCCGCCATATATAGTCTTTCCGCGCGACGGGCGCACGGCTGAGACAATGTACGCGCTGTTCATTCGTGAAATCTAGCGCTCCTAAACAATTTGCGAAAGTGAAATTGTGCAAGAAAATTGTTATACAAATTTAATGAAGAATATGGAGTCAATTAGACGTGTCCAAATCATCGTGAAACTGAGTTGTGCACGCCGATTCGAGTCCACGACATTCTACGATGCGCGCTGTGCTTTTAGAGCGCAGCTCTTGGCGTCTGTTCCTGCATTGTTCGGCATCGCCGTTGGCGTAGCCGGCGTAACCGATAGAGCGAACATGGATTCTGTCGATATCACGAGCCACTGGCCTCTAACATCGCTTTCTTCCTCCGTCATGCGTGCTCGCCCTTCGGTCGGAGCTCGTGTGCATGCAGGGCTGGTGGATGCGCTGCTACGGTATCGCTTGTCGTGACGGGGATGTCTATGACGCCTGCAATGCACAGAGTGGCGTGCGTAGCACTCGAGCACTGGCAGTTTCTGTGGCAATATGTAATGAATGTTCCAATGCGGATAGCCAGAAATTCAAACAGTTCGCGCTGCCTCAACACAAAGCTGCGCTCAGAATTCGCATGAGGTAGTATCGTGATCATCAGTGACTTTCCGAGCTATGAAGACCTGTGGGTTTGCGTCTATCTTGGTTTTTTTTAAATACGAAGCATTCCTTAGCGAACTTCTGCGACTTTGAGCGTATCTATCTGTATCTACCTATCTAGCCGCCTACGAATTTGTGCTCTCCTGGCCGTTTGGTTCATGGGGTGTATACCAAAATTGGTATGGCATAATGTGACTGTATGACAAACATAAATGACTGGTCATACCTTGAAAATCATGACATGCATGTCATGTACAGCATGACTTACATGTCACAGTCTTGGTGCTCTTGCGGCCGTTTCGTCAATTTGATATATACCAAAATTGGTCAAGCTTGACAAGAGTGTATGGCGAACATAAATACCAGGAGATATTATGAAAATCATGACACGCGTGTCGTGTACAGCGTGCCTTACGTGCCACGCTCATGGTGCGCTGGCGGACGGTCCGCTAGCTTGATATACACCAAAATTGGTATTGCGTGACATGACTGTGTGACGAATATAAATAACGGGAGTTAATACGAAAATCATGACACACGTGTCATGTATAAAATGACTTACGCGCCACGCTCATGGTGCGCTGGCGGCCGTTGCGCTAGCTCGATATACACCAAAATTGGTAGTGCGCGACATCACTGTGTGACGAACATAAATTACGGGAGTTAATGTGAAAATCATGACAGGCGTGTCATGTACAGCATGACTTACGTGCCACACTCATGGAGCGCTGGCGGCCGTTTCGCTTGCTTAATATACACCAAAATTGGTAGTGCGCGACATGACTGTGTGACAAACATAAATAACGGGAGTTAATGTAAATATGATGACACGCGTGTCATGTACAGCATGACTTACGTGCCACGCTCATGGTGCGATGGCGGCCGTTCCGCCAGATTGATATACACCAAAATTGGTATTGCGTGATGTGACTCTGTGACGAGCATATATAACAGGTGTGATTTTTGGAACATGTCATGTGACAAGTGTTACGTGAAAATCGTAGCATACCACGCCGGAAAAGTCTGTGCACGTGTTCTGGCAGCAAAGCAGAAGATAAAGAAGAGGACGGATTGGGTGCCGGTTCATGATGATGGCAATTTTTTTCGCCGCTAACGGGAATTCTCCAAGCTTAAACAGCTCTGCTTTTAAAAGAAACAGAGATACCAGCGCAAGTAATTGTAATAAGGCCACAAAAGCGCAAAGGCGGGCGTACACAAGCGGCTTGGGAATCTCGAGCCCTAAAATTCCCTCTTAAAGAATTTTAGTGCCGGGACCCCAAAGTGTCTTGCGTACGTAAGCACCTTACGTTCCTTTGTATAGTCCATGGGTGCGGCTGAGAGTACAAGGGAACGTATGAGTGTGAAAAAGGAAGCGGCTTGGAGTCCCCGGCACTAAAACTCTCTAATAAGAGAGAAAAAAAAAACTCACAGGGTACCTTATGCATTCGCCTATGACCACTCGAAGGCGAAAGCCGTCTTCCTTTTCTTCACTTGATGTACTGTTCCTCACGCCCCCCCCCCCCCCCGCGAAAGCTTTGTGCCCTAACATTGTTTTGCACTGCCTCCAAGATCGGAGGCACTGCAATCTTTCTACTTCACATCTGGTCATGTGCTGACGTGATCGCGTGAAATGACGTTATTCGACGTCATGACGACGTCACAATCTTAGGTCGTATGGCCACGTCATTACGTGATGATTTTTGACATCCCTCGTATTGACGCCGCCGACGCGGGACGCCGGCGGTCAATTTTAGCGTTTGCTTAGGCATCTAAGGTTTTCGTCAGAGCAGGTGCAGGGCCCCCATTAGGCGCGTGTTAAATGAAAACAATACCTCGTTCGGCTAGTCCGATAGCGGACATCCTGTTGGTTTACTTTACAAAATCATTTTCCTGCTCAGCTTCTTTGCGCTCTATACTTCCTAATCACGAAATTTCATCGAGCACATAAGGACCACTTGCTATATTGGAAGAGCTTCCTGCACGAGCACAGACATCGTGCACTATACGTGCATAACTAAAAAACGCCAGGCCTGCGCGGAAAGCGCAGCACAGTCACAGCGAAAGCTGGAAGAGCGGCATTTCTAGAGCCCGTTAAACTCTCCTGTGGCTACTAATACAGGTACATTAGCAACGTACCCACTACGCCACAAAGCGTAATTTTTGGGAAGTTGGGAAGACGCCCCCGTGTGGCTGGAAACGTAGGGGGTCACTCCACGCGGCGCAGTATAAAAGAAAAAGGAATATCTAATGCCATCTTCGACAAATCGCCCCGGTGCGCACCGGGGCGCCAAGGCGCTACGATGGTTGGACGAAACGGTGCACCGGGGCGCCCCGGTGCGATTTCATGAAGATGCCATAAGAGCATCTGATTCTCCATTAGAAAGTTTGAGAATTGGGGACCCTGGACGCTGGGTTGGGTAGGCAGCTCTTGCGTTCGGAGGATCAGCAGAGCATGAGAACTGGATCAAACGCAGGCTGCGTTGGAGCAAACGCACGGGGCGCCACACGTGGTGAAATTAAAATCGTGCGAGACGCGGGCCATACAGCGTCGTGGCCCGCGCGGCGCCTGCATAGTGTCGCGGTGACCCAAGACGTCTTGGGGACCCACGCTAGTTTTCGATTTTTGGGTCTTCCGCCAACGCGAGCAAAAGAGCCCAAGAGTGGCTTGCGTCCTGCGCATGCGCCCTGGCGGCTCGCGATCTCTTTGGCCCCCAAGCTTTTTGGGGCCCCAATTCTCAAAGTCTATATTGTCGACACTTGCAGCGCGTTGCGTTGCTCAAGCACAAAGAGGTAACAACTGCGACAGTTGCTAGTTCACGCATGCCCTGTGCATACCTGTGCGTTCTTTTCGGGCGTCCTTCTTTGTGCTTCAGCGGCACGATGCAAGTATCGAGCTGCTTCTCGTTCTTCGTGTGAAATTCCCATTTCTTGCTATCGCATTCATTGCTTCGCCGAAACTGTGACTTTTTTCCTTACCCACATACCACACGTATACTACTAGTAAAATGTCAATTATTCGCCTAATCTGAGCTTTCAAAACTCAAAGTTAAAGCATTCAATGTAGTTTAGGTTTGTTGCGAAACCCATGTACTACAATTCAAATGCATCGTAATGGACAGTAACGGGGCTGCTCTTAAAACAACGCCTAGATCAGCCTGCAGATCGAAAGTGTGATCTAGATGGTATAGTACAGACACTACATAGGAATTAAGTATCAGAAAGGACAGTGAAGTGGTTTCGGCTATCAAGATGTTGAGCAGGTGATTTTTAATAGGTGTAAAAGATAAGTCTTGCTTGCATATCGGGGGAATATGATAGTCGCATATATTGAGAAAAAGCATGTCATTTCTTAGTACATCGCAAAGCAAAACGTCACTTTTCGGCTTCAATATATCAGGCAGGCACATGCAAAAATGCTGCTCTATTAGTTTATTTCACTGCATAATACAGCGGTTCTTTGTACCTCAGCCAAGAAACCCAGGCCGAAGATTCACTCAGCTGGCTCCAAGACTTTTCTCCCATAGCGTGCTACGAAGAGGCCCGCGTCGACTTGGCTGGGCCCCACAAATAACGCCGCTGTAAAGAACAATGACAGTCGTTATTAACAATGACAGTCTTCATGCGTGTGTGGTTGTAGCCTGTCGGTTGCAAGAAAGCTATCTTCGGAATGCAGGGCCGCTTGAAGCTAAAGTGGGTGCTTGGGCGTTTTGGTACAAAATACTAAAAAGGAACAGTGCAAATTACGGACCACCAAAAATGAAAAAAGGAGTTCGCGAACACGCAGTGTCCCTCCTTTTTTTGGTTCCTTGCACAGTTTGTTTTCTAGTGCCTCTTCAAAGATATATTACGGCAGTTTAGTACTATCCACTGTTCCTTCAAACCACTTTAGGGTTTTATGAACGTATTTTTTGTAGTTTATCTAAGCGTACAATGTAGAATGCTTACAGATTAGTGTTTATAAGAGCACAGTTCCGAAATGCATTCTAGCTGGTGCGTTGACGTAGCTAAATACCAGCGCAACAAAAGCAGGGACAAGTAAGGACAGTGAGCAAGCGCTGACCACTATCTGATTTGGTTTATTATGCACATACGTGTACATGTGCACCCGTGTTTTACTCTTATACGCCTTGAAAATGGAGTACACAGAAGACAGGCGAATTATCAGTATATCCAGCGGCGCACACACCGTGTGACAAGAAAACTTAAGTCAAGCAAGATTAATTAGAAAGATAGATATACGAAGAGCTCAGTCTTTTGTGAGTCACAAATAGAACATGACCCCCAGCAGGGCCCGTGGATTTCCTGAAACAGTGAAAGACATAATGTACCTATGTGATGACCATTATCTTAGACAACAAAATGTTTGGCCGGACACGTTCTCTCGCGTACCAAACTTCTCGCAAAATAACAGCCGTCAAGAAAGATAACAGATAACAATTTATGAACAAGTTTGGCACAACTGACAACGATCCCAGCTAAAAATAACAAATAATATCCTCTGTGCTTGTCTTGGCTTAATTAGCTGTTGGATTCACTTCATCGTGTCCAAGAAAGACGCTTGCCTCTCGAGCAATTCCCCTTCTTTCGTTGTTTCAGTGCGAGTATCTTGTCTCGGCAGACTTGATGCGCTAAGGTAGCACGCTAGACATTATTGGTCAGCTGCCACTTCGTGCAAACATCACGTGCTACGTGAAGCCATCTGGCAAAGTGTTCCACGCTCACTGCCTTGACTATGAGTGGCACTTGCTAACAATCTTAGGTCAATCTTAGTGTAGCGTTATACACTACAAGATGGAGGGGGAAGCGCCCGCCGACTTGGCTCAATCGGGAGAACATCGGGCCCCTAATTCGAAGAATGTGAATTCGGGCCCAACCGTCGGCATGGTGTTTTTTTTCGTGGATTTTAATTCGTTTCAGTGTATGGCGTATTACTACAATATAGTTAAAAAGCAACAGAGAATGTCAGCTAAGCTTTAGTCGGGTTAATTTTCTATTGAATTAATTTGTTGTTGCACTAACAAACAACGTGCCCCTCAAACATTTTCTCTTATTTTGTTCATCTTGGACTTCGCGAGTTTTTGTTGCTAGGCGTGTTCGCCGCTGGAAGTTCTGTTGATCTCCCGCTCCCATGTGTACTCCATTTTCAATGTATACAATGTATATAGGCGTTTTGCACAATTAATCAAAGCGCATAGTAGTCTGCAATAGCCTTGTGCCCTTACTTGTTCTTGTTTCTATAGCATTCTTTTAAACTATAGATCTTCGTGAGTTGCCCATGTGTTTTACTCTTTCGTAGTGCTCGTTGACCGTTTAGATACAACAGTCATTATATTCAGGTTTACTGCTGCCATTCGACATATTATGTAGAAAACGTGATCATTCTCAGAATGTGTATTCATTGCCGCTAAATAGGAGATAGCTACACACAAAGTTATGTAACTGGCGTGTTTTCTTCTGTATATTCATCGTCTACGGATCAGGTTTCACGAAAGTGTTTTACTTTTGTTGCATTTTTCAAGAATATCGAAGCAGAATTTCTCTGCTGTCGTAAGCACTTCATTGCGAGTTCTTTAAGCCTTCCATATCATCATGCTACGAGAGGATTGTCGAACGCGCGTTTAGCTCGCTCTTGATGAAGCGAGAAAAGCGCGAACCTAACGTGAAGCGCTCTGGCCACCGATGAAAAACTGCTGATATTTCGTTGACTCGCGGTGCAGCGATCAATATCCATTGAACATTGAATTTGCTGCGCTTCGGTACATTCAGAATCCCCGCTCCATGCTAGGCATTCTTCAGTATTAGCCCCTGAAGCTCACAATGATGACCAAACTCATCAGGTAGACTACCTACCTAAAACGGTAGCGGCAACCATAGCGAGAACATTTCCTAGATTGGCTTTCATGATGGGTTGACCTGAGCAAGGCATAATGCGGGCATTAAAAACATTATTCATCAGTGGAAATACAGGCACGATATTAACGATTGCGGTAAATAGTGCTGATGCGTATACTTGTGCTTAATAGTTATCAATATAACAGAATGCGTTCGTGACCGAAGACTTAACAAAAGCTGCTGGAAAAAATAACGTGTGAAAAATAACACAGAATGCAATAGTCCCTGGCATTTGCCGTCATTCAGGTTAATCCTTGATATCATATATGTGTATTTAAGAAACTGGTTAAGAAACTACCGCAGGTCTTTATAGTAGATCTTATTACAGGAACCCTGAAAAACAAAATGCCAATTAGTTTAGCCCAAGTAATTAGTACTTCTTATTATTTGTCAATATTACCACTTCAATATACGCAAGTCATTAGGTAGGGTTTACAATATACAATTACTAATGCCTATGAAAGTACAAGGAGCATGCATAAAATGCCTGATAAATATCATATCAAACGTCACTGAATGCAAAGAAAAAGAATAATAGTAGGCGTATATATACACATTAACAAAAACTTTTCGCATGTTATTTTAATCACGAAGTGTCATAACACTACCATAACAAAATCTTGCTTGGTTCTGGGTTTCTAATATAACAACTGCCCAAATTCACTGCTGAAGGAGCTTACTCTCCAGCTCCATCATAATCTCAAGTAAGTGTGATGTTTTCTCTGATAGAATAATGAAATTTACCGAATATCAAAGTACAGAAATATTGTTACCGTTTGAATATCGGAGAAGCAAGTCCGTACGAATCAGACAAATCTGATGTAGTCCAAGACCTCCGTTTAAAGGGCTTTTATGCAGAAACTGTTACTTTGGTTCAACCGTAATGTACTTTCATAAAGAAGCAAAAGAATTTAAATTTCATTAGGTGACATACCTCATTAGCATAAGTTAAGTTATGATAAGCGTAGAGGTATTGTCTATATTAAATGATACGACAGGTTCAGTGGCAATACCAAGCTGCAGGTTATATTTCAGGGACACATTATTACACACAAAATTAAAAGTAAAAGTAAAAGTAAATCCTATACACGAATATTGCTTTTCGCGATACAGTCAGCAAGCCGTAGCAGACTTCATCCTAATACACTAAACAAAATGACCGTCGTAATGAATGCAATGATATTATGTTCCCTTATAGCTACAGATCCAGGCCATGAACGATACATTTTTAATGAGATTGCCTTTTTCTGGCATGCATAGTTGAGATAAAATGCTAATTTTGTCTGCCAGACCTGACATGTGAATTCGAATTTCCATTTTCGTCCTCTTCGCAAACGAGTGTACTGCGACAGAAGTTTTCTGCTCGAAATTGGGTTTGCCTCTGGCAACTGTGGATTTTGACATACCGACCACTGTCGTCTTCAACGACGGCATTTTTTGTATTTTAAATATACCTGAATTTAAATAGTACTGCAATCAAACATCAATGCTGCACTATGTGTGCGAGCAATGTTTTATGGTCATCAGCATCATTATCAGCACTATTGCTTGTTTTGCAGAGCAAGGGCCTCTTGATATCTAC
Organism: Rhipicephalus sanguineus; assembly: GCF_013339695.2. Classification (NCBI taxonomy): domain Eukaryota; kingdom Metazoa; phylum Arthropoda; class Arachnida; order Ixodida; family Ixodidae; genus Rhipicephalus; species Rhipicephalus sanguineus. Next base: position 55,737,847 of record NC_051178.1, read on the forward strand.
AATTTACCCGTTCCTTTGTACACTAGGGCGAAGATGTCCACGCAGGCTTCCTAATGTTGTCTCCCCAGCTTACCGTTTGCCTCACCCTACCACGCTTGACTTGTCTAGAGAGCTTCAATAGCTTAATGAGTCTGTCTAATAATCTCAAGGTCGTGGCGTAGATCCAGCCCTACCTGCCAAGGCTGAGTCATCGTGCATGTCTTTATTATTACAGTCTGCCGCCTAGAATAAGGAAAATATGCGACGGGATATTCACGTTGTGTTCGTCCATTTCCAATGAAATAACAGTAGCTGTCCTATTTCCTCAGCTGAACAAGAACGTACCCGACTGGTTGAGTATCGAACCACGTACTGTCCCTTTTATGAGTCCAGTAGTTACTGTAGCTGCATCTCAAGCTATGTTACACATCTTCACCGAGGTGGCATTGACACCTCCGATGTAGCCGACGGTGCCAGGAATAGACGGACTAGTAAAAGCGTCATAGCATGGTCCCTCAATACTTTTACTGGTCATGAAACTCCCGCGTAACTCAACTGGAGAGCTTCATATACTGCCCGCGCTTTCCTTGCCGCGGCGCTGGCGTAGCTAGAAGGGGGACGAGGAAGCCGGCTGCTGATGGCCGCCATTAACGGAGTGTGGGCGCGGAGTGGTTGTTTGTGCTGGTTGCACCCCTTTTTTGCTTTTCGCGGTAACCTCGTAGTGACAACGATGCCCAACACCTGCTGTGTGCCGGGCTGTCGCTCGGGATACAAGGGCACCGTCGAAAAAGTGTTCCTGTTCTGTTTACCTGCCCACGCAGAACAACGCGAGAGGTGGAAACGTGCAATCCCGCGTCATTGTCGGATTTTCGTTCGACTGTGCGAAAAAGGGGACCATGAGGCGATGCGAAGCAGCGTTTCGGCATGTCGAGCCCGCGTTTCAGAGAAGGAGTGGAGAGGGGCAAAGTGGAAAGGTGGAAGGGAAGGGGAGGGGAAGTGGAGAGGGGGAAAGGGAAGAGTGGAGAAGAGGTGTGTGAAGTGGAGGTGTGTGGAAAGGGTTTGCACATGCGCAGTAAGGGTGGTCACGCCGCACACCACCACCACCGGTTTGAACTCCGCCATAAGAGGCTTCGCATCTAAAACATTTCGATGCAAGTGATATTTTGCGTGCGGAACAGTGAATGGAAACATCGTTTCACTGCCTCGAGATCGATCAAGATTGGTGGAAGACTCCGTGCTTAGAATTGTCTGTGTAGTGTATGCGAGTGTGTTTGGAGTTTTATGTGAAGTGCGGTGTTCGGAGCGTGTGCGTTTGCTTTCTGGATAATGATAGAAACTAAAAAAAAGTCACAGTTTCGCCTCAAGGGCGAAGCAATGAATGCGATAGCAAGAAATTGGAATGCCACAGGAAGAACGGCAAGCAGCTAGAAACTTGCTGCTCACTGCTCAAACACAAAGGCCGCAGGAAAATAAAACACACAAGGCGAGTGCGAACTACCAACTGTCACAGCTCGACACTTGCAGCGCGTTGCTTAGACGCATAGAACTCCTGAAAATAACACGCAGGTATACCTAGGGCGAACGCGAACTGTCACAGTTGTCACTTCAACCAACCCCTACTTTGGATTTCAAGCTTGCAGATCACTCCTTTCGCAAACGCGGTCGCTGCAGCGAGCAATAGATGGGGACCCAATACGCTGGGCCCCCGAGCTGCGTTGGGCAGCCTGCTCTTGCGTTCGGATGAAGCGCACGGAGCGCCACGCGTGACGAAATTTAAAATCGTGCGAGACGCGGGCCATACTGCGCCGATGGCCCGCGCTGCGTCTGTGTCTTCTGGCTGGTGACCCAAGACGCCTTGGGGCCCCACGCTAGTTTTCAATTTTTGCGTCTCGGGTCAGCGCGAGCGCAAGAGCCCAAGAGTGGCTTGGGTTCTGCGCACGCGCCCTGGCGGCTCGCAAGCTTCTTGGGTCCCCAAACTCCTTGGGGCCCCAGTTCTCAAACTCTCTAATGTGACCTTCATGTGGTCGATAGCTTCAACGCCGAGTTCGCTGAAAGCACAAGACGTACAAAACTCCCCCTCAAGAGATAATCGTGCGAGCACGGTATGTCAAAGTACAAGTCCAAGGTGCATATCCAAACTCTGGCGAAACACTAAAGAGTTTTACAATTGGGGACCCAAGAAATTTGCGAGCGGCCAGGTATCATGCGCAGAACGCAAGCCACTCTCGGACGCTTGCGCTCATGTTGTCCCAAGACGCTGCAGCGCCTTCGTTTGGGCGGCAAACAAAAGCGCAGAGCATGCGACCTCAAGAGAAGAAATAAAGACGGTGCTTGGCAGGGCACGTGAAGCCACGGCTCGCGTTTCCTACGAGTGTCGATTGTGGTCACTAAGAAACAACACCATTTGGCTCTACTTGGTATATTCCTGAGGATAACATTACAGCGCACACGCACTTCTTTGTCCTTCTTACTTCTTGTTTGCTTCTATCAAGCTAGAGCACGCGCTGGAGTGAAGCGAGCGCCGCATGCTACAGTTGACTATGCCACGGCCGCTACATAAAAACTGCTTTTTTTTATGTAGCGGCCGTGACTATGCTATATGTGGTTTTGCCTGCGTTACTATCATCATCAAGGCGCTCGAAGAACTAGAGGAAAAAGACTTCTCTTCCGCGCGAGCGTGCGCTCTTCCTGCGTAACGTGCGCTTTGTATTTTGCCACTAGTATCAAAGAGACCGAATGAGGCATGGCGTAATTTAATAAAGAACAAAAAAAAAGGCATCGCGTAATTGTCTAAGGCAGCAAGCTGCGGAGCGAGGTGTCGCAGGTTCGAAACCCCGGTCTAGCGCTTCGGGATTTTTTTTTCTGAATTATTTTTATTTCTTGCCGTTATTTATATATACATACATATGCATATCCGGGGCATGACGGCGACGGCAAAAATCCACCGAGAGCGTTCATATAGTTTCTATCGCAATAAATGCGATGCCGTGGGCAAAAATGCAATATTTTGTATTACTTTTATAGTGCTGTTTGTTGGTGCTGTCGCTGAATCTAGAAAATTTATAGGAAGGTTCAAAAAGAGTAATGGAGTTTTATGTATAATTGATCAGTTTAAGCTGAATAACTGGGTTGATGGAAGCTCCGGGTTGATTTCGATTTGCGCTCTTGCTTACATAGAAGGAACAAGGTGGCTATCTGGAAGGCCAACTTAGAACTCGTTGTCATTGCGACAGTATATGGGAATGGATAAAAAAAACAGCCGCATGTATTAGAAGTCGGTAGTGTTATGAAATCTGCATGCGTAAAATTAAAACCTTTCGCTTGAAAATCGCACATAGTGCCTATATCTAGCAAAAGCTGCTAACAGCAGTTTCACCTCATTATTTTTTTAATATTCAGAATCAGAAGCGCAAATTATGACGCCCAAGAAAAAAAGGGAAACAACACGAGCATCCCTCTTCGTTTTGTGGTATCTCAATCTGCGCTTTGAATTTTTAACGCTATGTTTCACTAACGATATCCCTCAAGAGATACTTCAAAGCTATTATTGCCAAGTTATACTGCTATACAGGCTTGTTCACTGGCACGCCAACATCTATTCGCAGCTTCGTGATGCCCAATAGAATAAAGTGACAATTAGTCCGAAAATGAGCGTTACGCGCAGCCAGAGCACGGCTACTCCGCAACCTCTAGGGCAAAATATCTTAACCTGTCAGTCATCTAGAACCAGTCACAGTGTTCGGTTTGTGCACGAAAGCGACTATGCAGGAATAGAGAAATGTAAGAACTTCACGAACACACGCGTCACTTGACAGACACCCTCAGCCAAAACATTGCCAGCAATCAATGACTTGGGTAATTTGAGAACGCGCATCATTTACCATATTGAAAATACTAATCACTGCTATGATTTGTTAGCGAGCACAAAAGAAGGAAAATATCTGAAGAAGTGTATTTGACGGCAAACGCTTCCGCGAACGCGCCACTGCCCTACCAAGCGCGGCATATCAATGCCCTTTTGCTTACGGTGGCGCCTCTGGTGGCCACTTTTTGTGCCTATATGAAACATTCGCGGGAGTTCCATGACCAGTAAAACGTATTGAGGGACCATGGTCACAGTTAGCCGTAGCTTCTTAGGAGTTATCTGGCTTTATTCTTTTCTGTTTGCACTTGTTGCAAGTACGCTGTTTGTCTCGAAGACATCCAGCTTTAATGAGAAATCCTATTGGGCTGAGAGCCAAGTTACCTAAGATAGCATTTGTAACAAGCATGAAAAGTTTGCTTTGATCCACAATAACGCGTCATATATGTCAAATAAGATATACAATTTTCACATGTCTCATATCGATTTCTTTGTTTCTGTAGATGACATGCAGTGCGAAGAAAATTATGTCTGCCCTTGTCTGGTCGATAAGCTGTCAATTTTGCATCTGCGCAGTAGGCTGGCATAGAAGAGGCATTTACTGGCCTAATGTAGGAAGGCTTTAAAACATGCCGACGTACTCTATGACAATGCGACCAAACGCATCTTGCAGACTGATATCATGATGCTAGTCATAATATTCTTATCCTTTGCCTAATTGCCTATTTAGGCACGATTAATTAGCGAACATTCTTAGCAAGGAAGCTCGGCAGACATTGTGATCAAAAAGTAGTAGATAAGTTTACAGAGCGTCGCATGAAATAATTTCTAAAGTTCCATCTCTAACTTTTAGTGCTAACAGCGAAGCTGTAAACCTGTACCCCGGAACAGCTTTGTCTCCGTGTACAAAATAGATTGGCCGCGATACAGCCTAGCGAACGTGAATGTCCAGCGAAGCTGTATTAAATAACGCACATGCTGATGGGTTGGGGGGAGGTGGGGATGTGTTTGATTAGTAGTTTAGAGTAATGGTAGTGATATACCCTTTCTGGTCGCTATAGTAGACCGCGATTGGTTGCGCGACCATTGTTCACAGGCGCCTTATCACCCAGTATGCGGTTTTGATGCTTGTTTTGTGTTTTCTTTATTGAAAGGAATACTGAGTTCTGTGCTGTATGCCTGATTGCAAAGGAAGGCACGCCGTTTGCCTGCAATTGTTAAAGGGCCCCTACACTAACCAGAGGTCGAAATTTACTTGTGGTGTTGCAGTTTTGCACGAGTATACAGCGAACGCGTTCGTCGGCTGGTCTGTCCACCTTACCGAATGCCCTTCATCAGCGTCCGAGGTGAAAACGCAAGAAACGCGCCCATCTTCTAGCGGAGGATCACGCAAGCGCGAGCGTCTGTTGGTGGCTTAGGGGCCTGGCCTTTCGTTTAGCACAAAAGTGTTTTATGCCGGGGTCGACCGGGCACATCTGTTACGGATATAAGAATATCATTGATATTCTTATATTATAAGATAAATTAGATATCTTTGATATCTAATTGATACCATTGATAAATTAGACGCCAACGGGTGAGAGGGAAAAAGACACAAGAAAAAGATCCGCCGCTGGCAATCGAACCCATGACCTTGCGGCCTCGACAGCAAGCGCCCGACGCTCAGCCGAATAAGCTACCTGGGGTGCTATGCGGGATCGCCAGAGCTTGGCGAAACTCGGGATCTTTCCGAGCTCTGGCGACACCCCATTTTGAACGACCTAACAGTACGAGAAGGCGAAATCCATCCCTCACCGCGCGCTCCGTTCCATTGGTTATGATGGAACGCGGCGTCACGTCAAGGGCGGTCACGTCAAGGACCTTCTTTCATTTGCTTGTCGTTCCACTGAGTGCAGAAGTGCACCCATGCATGAAAAGTGACAGAAAGTTCTACTAACTATATTTTTTATGTGTTCGCGGGCCGTTTGAATCCATTTTCAAGCGTTTAATATCTGCACTAAGTATCCTTTAGAATAATTAGCACCGTGGCCTCCGAGATTATTTCCGACCGAGCGCCTTACAACACCGCGGCTAGAGCTAATCGCCGAGGCCACGTGTATAATCACCAGTGTTGGCTTCTACATTCTAACGCGTTGCTCGGCCGGCGCGCGCCCTCTTCTTCATCCTAATAATACACGTCTACCGGCCTACGTCACTCACGCCCCGTGACGTCAGGTCACGGGACCCCTCGGCGCACGCGGCAGCGGAGTGGTTCGCAAAACATTGCTCCGTGCGTGCTTGTTCAGTACTGCAGTTGGTATCGCCAAGACACATTCACGGTGTTCGTTTAGCAGCATTGTACTATGGTTGTCAGATGCTGCGCTGTTAGGTGCACCAAGCGTGCCAGGAAAGGCAGCGGCATCGCTTTTTTTTTTGGTTTCCAAAGGAAATCGGCCGACGGAAAGCGTGGGTGCAAGCTGTGCGCCGCGAGCAATGGCAGCCTTCCGACAGCATGAGGATCTGCGGCCTACACTTCATCACCGGCAAGTAAATCCTGTTGCCTCGAGATTTTAGGCGTATTATCTGTTATTCGGCATGATTTTTCAGTGATTACATTTTATTGACTCAGGCGCTTTATCTCCATTTCCCGGACATCCGGACTGGGCACCTAGCGTGTTTGCGTTCAGAAAGGCTGACCCTGCAGCGCTGGCAAAGAAGCGCAACCGTTTCGAGCGTAGCTGGAAACGAAAACGCGTTTCAGGTAAGCGTTTGGTGTCGTGCAGATTTTAGTTTTGCGCGCCCTTGCTAAAATTTTCGTCCGGCACTAACCCCGAAATGACAAATTCTGTTTCTGACACGCGGCAGAAAATCTCCCCTGCTTCGTTTAGAGTTTTATGTCGCGCATTGGTTGTATACGCTGCCTTTTCTGTCCGCCAGAAAACTGGATAACGTATGGCGTTTATAACACCTCCGTTCTGTCAGTGGTCTCAATGTTTTGTGATGACCATTTGACGACGCAACGCATTCAGTGGTCTGAACATCTTTTCTGCAACACGCAAAAAATGCATCGCATGTTTTCTTTTATTTCTTGGCAGTGTCACTTTAGCGCAAGGATCTCTCTCACAATGCAGAGCATAGAAATTTTAAAATCGTGAAATGCATGAGGAGCTGTCAATTTTTCTTCGAACAGTCTTGGCTCTGTGAACATGTTTGTGTAAGATGCCACCTAATCGTTGAGTCTACTGATGCAATCTTGCTGCAGTTAACTACGATGTCTCCTCAAGTGGCGATCCAGCCGCCCATGCAGGATGCTCTGATGCGGTTAGTTCTGGTACGGAGCCAGACACTGATGCAGAAGCAGGCAAGTTGATGGTTTTTACACAGAATTTCGAGCTCTTGCTAGTGTTGCCCACTTGCGAGATTTGGGGACATTTTTATCTTCCATGTGTTGCTGTGCTTATATGCAATCGAGAGTTCTGCGGAAACCTGTCTGGTAGAGATGAAACATGAAGAAAGAAAGTAGACCGACGAAATAAAAGTTTAAAATAAAAGACGTTTTGCCTTATTACGGAAGCCTTGTTCACAATGAGGCCAGTCGACTAGACGTGTCTTTTATATAGGCTTCAGCATGTGATGCAAACACTGTACACAGGATGAGGGAAGGTTTCCATCATTACGATAATGTGTGTGCCTTGTACGTCGAGATGCAAGCGCGATAACCCATTTCTTTTCCTCCCAATGATGTTCGCATTCATCCAATCAATGGCGTGATAAGTCAAAGCCGCATGCTCTGCCAGTGCATTAGACTCCACTTTCTCCTTTTCCACACCATTCTGATGTTGGCGCAGAAGCTGTCGAAAGTTGCAACTCTTCCCAATGTTGACACGTTTGCAATCTGCACAAGGGATCTTGTACACAACATCAATATAAACTACTACAACACACACACCTAATCACAACAACGAAAAGCTTCCCTTTTCCTACGCACGGTGTGCATCATGTGCTGAAGCCAGCTGGGGGCGCATGCTGAGCTGTTTTCATGGCAAATTATTAAACAATGGTATAACCACTTCCAATGATGCACGTGGCCCAAATGGCGCTCTGTGTTCTGCTACGTCGCGAAGAGTCACACTGGCACAGTATAAATATATATAGTTGAGAAAGGAAGACAAACGTGCGAAAGAAGCTTTACTAACGTTTCCGCAGGAGGGCCTGCCTTCTGCAGACACTATATATATATATATATATATATATATATATATATATATATATATATATATATATATTATATATATATATATATATATATATATATATGTCCCGCCACGGTGGTCTAGTGGTTATGGCGCACGACTGCTGACACGAAGGTCGCGGTATCGTGCCGGCCGCGGCGGCTGCATTTTCGAAGGAGGCGTTTCATTCACACTGCGTTTCATTCAAGAACAATTAGCGAGGAAGTCGCAGAAAACTATTTGCCAATCCGTAAGGGTTAACTAAGTTGACCATTAAACTGCTGCATGGTGGGGATAGCGTTTTTTCATTGAGATGCAAATTCCACAAGGTTGTTTCCAAGGCACTGCGCGCTCGTGCACTATGCCGAATCTAAGGCAGTTTGGCGTCAAATGAATCACCAGTTCGTATCTTTATTGACCCTCTTAGCGTTATTGGCGTTTTCGCGTTTCCCCTAGTAACCTTAAACAGTCAATCTTGAAATGCAAATTTACTAGCTCACAAAGTCTACAACGTAATAAGTGAGGGAACAAATGACCAGGGCAACACATTTGTTGTATACATTTGTATTTCAATACATTTGTATTGAAAGCATTGTATATGCTCCTTTTGTGCTCTAAGATATGCTCTGCCTGATTGATGGACTGCCACGGTGGTCTAGTGGTTATGGCGCTCGACTGCTGACACGAAGGTCGCGGTATCGTGCCGGCCGCGGCGGCTGCATTTTCGAAGGAGGCGAAAATCTGTGAGGCCCGTGTACTTAGATTTAGGTGCACGTTAAAGTACCCCAGGTAGTCGAAATTTCCGGAGCCCTCCACTACGCCGTCTCTCATGATCATATCGTGGTTTGGGACGTTAAATAATATATATATATATATATATATATATATATATATATAATATATATATATATATATATATATATATATATATATATATATATATATATAATATATATATATATTGTGAGGACGAAGAGCGACACCGGTGCTGTGGCGCGCGGGCAGCTAGATAGAGGGAGAGGAAGAAGAGGTTTAGAATAGAACAGCTGGACAAGGATCGGGTGCTGTCTCTGTCTCGTTCCTCACAATGGCGCAGCCTGCAGCGCAAGCCGAACCTTGCAGCTGAAGCCACCTGTCATCGCGCGTCGTCGGCAGCGCGGGTCTCTCCATCCTAGTAACGCCGTCCACGCTTCCTCGTTCATGGACACCTTGGCCCGACCGCTGCTACAGCTACCCATCCAACCATCCCAGGACGGCGTCCAGGCCTCCTCGGTGGCTCAAGGGCACGCTTACCCGGCGCCGGCAAGACAGTGCACGGCCTACCGTTGCCCGGGAATGCTGCTCACGCTTCCCGTGGCAATACCCCCTCATCCAGGGCTCCAGCGGCACCTGAGCCGCTTTGGGATGCGCCACAAGCTCCTCGGACCAGCAGCCGCCGTCATGGGCCCAACCACCGCCTACTGGTCCGACATGACTGGCTCCGCACGCGAACCATCGGAGAGCGCCGCGCACTGCGGCGTACCATTGCGCGACTCCGCGTCACGGCCAACGCCTTGACAGCGTCGCCGCTCTGCGCTGTTTCCTTCCATAATTCCGGTCACTGACAGCAATCAACGCCATGTTGGATATAGCCACCTCGCTAGACCTCGAGGCCAGCTCGCCTGAGCAACGTAGAGAGCTCCGGTCAACCCTCAGCCAGGTCTCTATCCAACTTGGTGATTTCGCGTACAATATCTACCGTTTCGCGCCTGCCGTATCACTATCCCAGGCTACCTTCGTACTACCGGAGTCCGCGGCTTCCAGGACGACGCCGAAAAATGGGTGGCGACCGTCAACGCCCTGGGAGCTCGCGAAACTTGGACGGAGGCGCAGAAATGGTCCGTGGCGGTAGACCGCCTTCGGGAAGGCGCCGCGGGCGTGGCACAAGGTATGAGGCGTGAGGCAGCAGTCCTGGGCAGGATAAGTGCAGCCCTGATTGCCGCTTTCGGCCTGATGCCTGGTACCTTCGGTGCGTCCAAGACCTCCACCGAGGACGGAGTTATGGAGGGCCACAAACTCGAGGCTGCTACTTTGCAGTGCAGCTTAACGGAGAGCTTCCCAACCTCTCCTCGTACAAACTCTGGACTCACGCAGTGCTGTGGCGCCGATGTCCTACACAGGACCACTACGACAAGAAGCCGAGACTGCATTCCGTCCACGGATTTGGTAACGCGGGCCCCAATATCATCTTCCCTTCAGGACATGGGCGTGCCGGCTCCTCTCGTGCTGACACGCTTCCAATCAGAAGGAGGACGACTCCATGACCATCAGCAACGTCTTCTCAGACTCGTCAGAGCTCCATCCGCGACTTCAAGCGCGTTCATTCGCCGCCTGCGCCGATGGCCACCTCGGGCTAAGAGAGCAAGAAAATGTGGCAAGGGAACCCGAAAGTAAGGAGAAGCAGCCTCAAATGGTCAGACCGGACGCACTGAAAGGAGAGGACCCACAGCACAACATGGGAGACTTGCAGAGGATCGATGGAATGAAGCTCAATGCCCCCAACACGCTGATGTTGGGTGAGAAGGTTCTCCGGAACAAGCGCTCGAGTGTTGCCCAATCGCTAACCCTATCGCAGGTTGAGGTACCGTCAGCTATCCTCAAGCATCCTGCGCGGCACCCTTCAATTAAGGTGCCCGATGTGCCACTCGGATCGGCTCCAGAGCCGTCGGACATTGATGGAATACACAGTACGCGCTCCATTACTAACACAGACAGAGTGGCAAAAGAAAAAGGCTTCTCAGTTTGGTCGAAGTCATGCAAGATTCTTTTTGCTGACAAATCCCCTTCTGGTATGCCGCACCTGCCGTTTTCTTCGAGACACAGCGAAAGCCGGCCGCCAGATGCATCTTTCACAGCTCACATGATGTCACTGCGTGACCAAGACCGACCAGCGCGAGGAAGTCAGTGTCGCCCACCAGAGACGCTTCTCGCAGATCCCCCATCCACGTTGCAGTGTGGTCGGGGCCGACCAACACGAAGCAGTCAACCACGCCCACCAGAAACATTGTCGGCAGCTCCACGCGCTCGCAGTCATGGCCGAGTGTGAGGACGAAGAGCGACACCGGTGCTGTGGCGCGCGGGCAGCTAGACAGAGGGAGAGGAAGAAGAGGTTTAGAATAGAGCAGCTGGCCGAGGATCGGGTGCCGTCTCTGTCTCGTTCCTCACAATATATATATATATATATATATATATATATATATATATATATATTGTGAGGAAGACGGCTCCTGGCGTTTCTGCATTGATTATCGGCACCTCAACAGAATTACCAAGAAAGACGTGTATCCTCTTCCACGTATTGACGACGCACTCGACTGTCTCCATGGCGCCACCTTCTTTTCATCTCTCGACCTCCGATCTGGCTACTGGCAAATTGCTGTAGACGACATGGATCGTGAGAAGACCGCCTTCGTTACCCCTGACGGTCTTTACCAATTCAAGGTCATGCCCTTCGGTCTTTGCAACGCTCCAGCAACCTTCGAGAGAATGATGGACACGCTGCTTCAAGGATTTAAATGGTCGACGTGCTTGTGTTACTTGGATGACGTGATCATCTTCTCACCCACTTTCGCCACACACCTTGAACGCCTTTCGACCATTCTATCAATATTCCGACAAGCTGGCCTCCAGCTCAATTCCTCGAAGTGCCACTTCGGTCTTCGTCAAATTACTGTGTTGGGCCACCTCGTTGACGCTTCCGGTGTACGACCAGACCCGGCCAAAGTCCGCGCTGTAACGAACTTACTGTGTTACTGTGTTACTGTGAAAAGAAGGTAACGAACTTCCCCGTTCCTCGCTCTGTCCATGATGTTCGCAGTTTTGTGGGCCTGTGCTCGTACTTCCGCCATTTCGTGAAAAACTTTGCGGCACTCGCACGCCCACTCACTGACCTTCTGAAACCAGACGTCCCGTTTTGTTGGGGTCCTCTCCAAGCTGACGCCTTTTCTCAGCTAATCACCGCACTAACGACACCACCTATTCTTGCACATTTTGACCCAGATGTTCCTACAGAAGTGCGCACAGACGCTAGTGGTCACGGCATCGGTGCAGTATTGGCCCAAACTCAGCGGGGCACTGATCGTGTTATTGCGTACGCAACTCGGCTCCTCTCGAAGTCTGAACGCAACTACTCTATAACAGAACGGGAATGCCTTGCCCTTGTCTGGGCGGTTTCAAAATTCCGCCCTTACTTGTATAGCCGCCCATTCCGTGTCGTAACAGATCATCACGCGCTCTGTTGGCTTTCTTCACTGAAGGACCCTACTGGACGACTTGGCCGGTGGGCGCTGCGTCTTCAGGAGTACTCCTACTCAGTTGCCTACAAGTCGGGACGCCTCCATCTGGACGCCGATTGCTTGTCTCGTTACCCTGTTGAAAAGCCAGACGGATCGGTCATCCACCCTAGCCCCAGCGTCATGTCCATGTCTCAGTTTCTTCAGATTGGGGAAGAACAACGTCGCGATGCTTCCTTGCGATCACTCATTAGCCATCTCGAATCTGCCCCTAACGACGCGTCACTCCGCATGTTCGTCCTCGTGAATGGCACGCTGTACCGTCGTAGCGTTCTGCCCGATGGCCCCGAGTTCCTTCTCGTCGTGCCTAAACATTTGCGTTCAACGGTCCTGCATGAGCTTCACGACGAGCCCACTGCCGGCCACCTGGGCATATCTCGCACGTACGACCGTGTCCGGCGCCGCTTCTTTTGGCGCGGTCTCGCCCGGTCCGTTCGACGTTACGTGGCCTCCGCGATAAATGCCAACGTCGGAAGCGTCCTGCCGCACCCCCTGCTGGACTCCTTCACCCGATCTCCATCCCTACCGAACCTTTCTTCCGTGTTGGTGTAGACCTTCTCGGCCCTTTTCCTGAGTCCAACTCTGGCAACAAGTGGGTCGCCGTTGCTATAGACCATGCGACCAGGTACGCCATCACTCGAGCGCTCCCACCAGCACTGCTACTGACGTTGCCGACTTTCTGCTCCACGACGTCATTCTACACCATGGCGCTCCTCGTCAACTGCTCACCGATCGTGGCCGCGCATTTTTGTCACGAGTCATTGACGATCTTTTACGCTCTTCCTCAACGCAGCACAAGTTGACCACTTCCTACCATCCCCAAACAAATGGCCTCACCGAGCGCCTAAATCGCACTCTCACGGACATGCTCTCCATGTATGTCTCATCTGACCACCATGACTGGGACCTGGCGCTACCTCACGTGACCTTCGCTTACAATTCATCGCGTCATGATACCGCCGGTTACTCACCTTTTTATATGCTCTATGGCCGTGATCCGACGTTACCACTGGACACCCTACTTCCGGCTACTACATCTCCGCCGAGCGAATACGCACGGGATGCTATCGCTCGTGCCGACCACGCGCGTCAGATAGCCCGCTCTAGGCTGTCGGCTTCACAAGCAGCCCAGAAAACCCTCTACGACAGCAGGCATGTCGACGTTCGTTTCTCGCCTGGTTCCCTAGTTCTCCTGTGGTGCCCGGTTCGTCGTGTTGGCCTGTCCGAGAAGTTGTTATCCCGCTACATGGGTCCGTACCGTATCGTCCGCCAGGTAACGGACGTCACCTACGAGATCGTTCCCGTTTCCGAGACTAGCCCGCCTGCAAACACGCCCAGTGACGTAGTGCACGTCAGTCGGCTAAAACAATACCGCCCTCCTTCTGAAGAACATGGTTAAAGCGCACCGAGACGGGGCTTTTACAGCCGGGGGTAATGCTACGTAGCTAACCCATCAAGAGCCAGACATTCTGCGTACAGAAGACGACAAAGAGGACTGGCCTGGCTGTCTGCTATGGGTGCTGTCCTCCATCTTGCTCGATAGTGTGCACATCAGTGTAAATACACTTGTAAATAGTCACGCCTCGTGTCATTTTCCGTAACAATATATATGGTGATCTAGATATCTTTAGCCAGGCTTTAAAAATACTCCGATGTGCCCTAAGCCCGCGCGGACAAATGCAGTTTTTTACTATGGTATTGAGTGCGTCCGACTAATATTTGCGTTCCGCTTAATTAGTTAATTAGTCAATATTACATATTTAACTTAGGTAACAAATAAGTTAGGCAAATAACTCCTATAGAAAAATCGTAGAGTGGTCTGTCAAACACTCAATAGATATAAAGCTGAAAACTTTTTAATTGGGTGATTGACGGGTCAATCTTCGGCTTTCCCATAGGAAATATTTACCTATCTTTGTTCTGTCCAAATTTAACTAATTAATCTTCACTAATTAACCAATTAAGCAGAACACAAGTAATAGTCAGACTACTCCATGCGATAGTAGCAAAAATACATTTGGTCGCATCGTTTTAGGGCGCATCGCAGTATTTTTAAACCATGGCTAAAGATATCTGGGGCATCCTTTTCCTTGTGTCTTCTTCCCTCTCACCTGTTGGCGTCCATTTTATCAACGTCATATCCGTAACAGATGTATCCGGTCGACCCCGGCATAAAACACTTTTGTGCTAAACGAAAGGCCAGGCCCCTAAGCCACCAATAGACGCTCGTGCTTGCGTGATCCTCCGCTAGACGATGGGCGCGTTTCTTGCGTTTTCACCTCGGACGCTGATGAAGGGCATTCGGGTAGGTGGACAGACCAGCCGACGAACGCGTTCGCTGTATACTCGTGCAAAACTGCAACACCACAAGTAAATTTCGACCTCTGGTTAGTTTAGGGGCCCTTTAACAATTGCAGGCAAACGGCATGCCTTCCTTTGCAATCAGGCATACAGCACAGAACTCAGTATTCCTTTCAATAAAGAAAACACAAAACAAGCATCAAAACCGCATACTGGGTGATAAGGCGCCCGTGAACAATGGTCGCGCAATTAATCGCGGTCTACCATAGCGATCAGAAAGGGTGTAACACTACCATTACTCTAAACTACTAATCAAACACATTCCCACCTCCCCCCAACCCATCAGCATGTGCGTTAATACAGCTTCGCTGGACATTCACGTTCGCTGGGCTGTATCGCGGCCAATCTATTTTGTACACGGAGGCAAAACTGTTCCGGGGTACAGGTTTACAGCTTTGCTGTTAGCTCTAAAAGTTAGAGATGGAACTTTAGAAATTATTTCATGCGACGCTCTGTAAACTTATCTACTACTTTCTGATCACAATGTCTGCCGAGCTTCCTTGCTAAGAATGTTCGCTAATTAATCGTGCCTAAATAGGAAATTAGGCAAAGGACAAAAATACTATGACTAGCATCATGATATCGTCTGCAAGATGCGTTTGGTCGCATTGTCATAGAGTACGTCGGCATGTTTTAAAGCCTTCCTACATTAGGCCAGTAAATGCCTCTTCTATGCCGACCTACTGCGCAGATGCAAAATTGACAGCTTATCGGCCAGACAAGGGCATACATAATTTTCTTCGCACTGCATGTCATCTACAGAAACAAAGAAATCGATATGACACATGTGAAAATTGTATATTTAATTTGACATATATGACGCGTTATTGCGGATCAAAGGAAACTTTTCATGCTTGTTACAAATGCTATTTAGGTAACATGGCTCTCAGCCCAATAGGATTTCACATTAAAGCTGGATGTCCTCGAGACAAACAGCGTACTTGCAACAAGTGCAAACAGAAAAGAATAAAGCCAGATAACTCCTAAGAAGCCACGGCTGACTGTGACCATGGTCCCTCAATACTTTTTACTGGTCATGAAACTCCCGCGAAAGTTTCATATAGGCACAAAAGTGGCCACCAGAGGCGCCACCGTAAGCAAAAGGGCATTGATATACCGCGCTTGGTAGGGCAGTGGCGCGTTCGCGGAAGCGTTTGCGTCAAATACACTTCTTCAGATATTTTCCTTCTCTGTGCTCGCTAACAAATCATAGCAGTGATTAGTATTTTCAATATGGTATATGATGCGCGTTCTCAAATTACCCAAGTCATTGATTGCTGGCAATGTTTTGGCTGAGGGTGTCTGTCAAGTGACGCGTGTGTTCGTGAAGTTCTTACATTTCTCTATTCCTGCATAGCCGCTTTCGGGCACAAACCGAACACTGTGACTGGTTCTAGATGACTGACAGGTTAAGATATTTCGCCCTAGAGGTTGCGGAGTAGCCGTGCTCTGGCTACACGTAACGCTCATTTTCGGACTAATTGTCACTTTATTCTATTGGGCATCACGAAGCTGCGAATAGATGTTGGCGTGACAATGAACAAGCCTGTATATCAGTCTAACTTGGCATTAATAGCTTTGAAGTATCTCTTGAGGGATATCGTTAGTGAAACATAGCGTTAAAAAATAAAAGCCCTGATTGAGATACCACGAAACGAAGAGGGATGCTCATGTTGTTTCCCTTTTTTCTTGGGCGTCATAATTTGCGCTTCTGATTCTGAATATTAAAAAAATAATGAGGTGAAACTGCTGTAAGCTGCTCTTGCTAGATATAGGCACTATGTGCGATTTTCAAGCGAAAGGTTTTAATTTTACGCATGCAGATTTCATAACACTACCGACTTCTAATACACGCGGCTGTTTTTTTTATCCCTTCCCATATACTGTCGCAATGACCACGAGTTCTAAATTGGCCTTCCAGTTGGCCACCTTGTTCCTTCTATGTAAGCAAAAGCGCAAATCGAAATCAACCCGGAGCTTCCATCAACCCACTTATTCAGCTTAAACTGATCAATTATACATAAAACTCCATTACTCTTTTTGAACCTTCCTAGAAATTTTCTAGATTCAGCGACAGCACCAACAAACAGCATTATAAAAGTAATACAAAATATTGCATTTTGGCCCACGGCATCAAATTTATTGCGATAGCAACTATGTGAACGTTCCCGGTGGATTTTTGCCGTCGCCGTCATGCCCTGGCTATGTATATATATGTATATATAAATAACGGCAAGAAATAAAAACAATTCAGAAGAAAAAAATCTTGAAGCGCTCGACCGGGGTTTCGAACCTGCGACACCTCGCTCCGCAGCTTGCTGCCTTAGACAATTACGCCATGCCTTTTTTTGTTCTTTACTAAATTACGTCATGCCTCATTCGGTCTCTTTGATACTAGTGGCAAAATACAAGCGCACGTTACGCAGGTAAAGTATAACCACCTCAGCGCACGCTCGCGCGGAAGAGAAGTCTTTTTCCTCTAGTTCTTCGAGCGCCTTGATGACGATAGTAACGCAGGCAAAACCGCATATAGCATAGTCAACTGTAGCATGCGGCGCTCGCTTCACTCCAGCGCGTGCTCTAGGTTGATAGAAGTGTGGGATGCCGTGTCGATGGAAGGACGCATCCAAACATAAAACATAACGACTGTTTATTAGCGTAGTAGCAGCAGCGGTGCGAGCAGAGCGACGCTGCGCTCAGTCGGGGAGCGAAGGAATGACGACTTCCGAGTTGGCAGCTTGGTTTTAAAGCCACCGTCGATGACGTAAGCCTCCGGTGACGCTGCGGTGGCGCTGTCCCTTATCGGAGACGTGGTGTAGCATGCAGCCGTGTCACGAGGGGCTAGCCAATGACGAGGCGGAGGCTGCGCCGGTTTGTGCGCAGTGTGTCGCCACATCACCCCCCCCCCCCCGCGGAGTGCAGAGCCCTGAGGGTCTGTAGAAATCTGGGAGGGGTACCAGACGTCCAGAGTGTGTCGTGACCGGAGCGGGCTGCGGCGTCGGCGGCGGCGGCTGTGGATAGATGCTTGTAAAAGGAGTGGTACTGCCCGGTTCGTGCGAGGCGATGTATGCGGGCTTGAGCCGGTCAATCGTGACGCGGACGTCGTTCCCGTTCAGGCGCAGAGTGAAGTTTTTGTTGTCGCGATGAACGACCAGGTAGGGTCCGCTGTAAGGTGGCTGGAAAGGCCTGCGGACGGTGTCATCGCGGAGGAATGCGTGCGTACACGATGCTAGCTCCTTGAACACGAAAGGTGTAGGCTTGCAATGGTGGGCTGCAAGTGACGGGCGTAAGGCAGCTATGGTGCGTCGGAGTCGGGCGACGAAGTCGGTGGGATCTGACGTCGTAGCGCTGGATGGCAGTGCAGCGAGGAATTCACCTGGGAGACGGAGCGGTTCCCCGTAGATGAGCTCTGCTGGTGTAGCGTGGATGTCCGGCTTGAAGGTGGCGCGAAGACCGAGGATGACGGCTGGGATGGCCTCGAGCCAGGTTGAGTCCGGCTGGCATATAATGGCGGCTTTGAACTGTCGGTGGAAATGCTCCATCAATCCGTTGGCGCAGGGGTGGTAACTGGTGGTCCTGAAGCGTTCGAAACCGATGGCAGCCCGAGTCGCCTGAAAAGGTGCGACTCGAACTGTCGTCCTTGGTCAGTGGTTACGCGGCGGGGGGCGCCGAAACGAGCGATCCAGCCGGTGAAGGAGGCCAAGGCGACGTCTTCCGCGGCGATTCCCTCGAGGGGCCATGCCTCAGGCCATCGAGTGTACCGATCGATGGCGGTGAGGCAGTTGCGATAGGGAACAGCCGGGGGAAAGGGTCCTATGATGTCGAGGTGGACGTGCTCGAACCGACCGGAGGGCTGAGGGAATGCTCCGAGTGGTGACTTGACGTGCCTGGTGGCTTTAGCGCGTTGGCATTGAATGCAGGAGCGCGCCCAGGTGCGACAATCCCGCTGCATGGAGGGCTAGGCATAGCGGTCAGCCACGAGGCGTGTAGAGGCGCGTATACCGGGATGGCTGAGGTTGTGGAGCTGGTTGAAAAGACCACGGCGATGGGACAGGGGTACATAGGGCCTGCTTCGTCCTGTCGACATGTTGCAACAGATTGTGGTTGTAGACCCTGGAATGGGGACTTGTTGCAGCTGTAGTGAGGACCTGCCCTTGAGAAGTTCCTGTAGTTCGGCGTCCATAGTCTGAGCCTCGGCGAGGACGTCCGCTGTTATCTGCACAGAGCTGATGGCTGCTACACGTGAAAGCGCGTCGGTGACCACGTTGTCTTTCCCGCTGACATGTTGGATGTCGGTGGTGAACTGTGCAATGAACGAGAGTTGGTTCTGCTGTACAGGCGGTAGCTTGTCGCGACGTTGAGAGAAGGCGTAGGCAAGAGGCTTGTGGTCGGTATAGATGGTACAGTTTTGTGCTTCGAGAACATGGCGAAAGTGTTGTACTGCTTCGTATATCGCCAGAAGTTCTCTGTAGTAGGCTGGCAAAGTTGTCGGGGCGGTGGTCGTGGTTTCATCGGCGGAACTGGTGGTTCAAGTGGTCGTTTTCCGAGCTGCGAGTTTCTTGGAGAAGAACGCCAAGGGATGCCAGGTGTTGTCCACGCGTTGCATGAGTTCGGTGCCGATGGCGAAGCCAGATGCGTCCGTGAAGAGTCCCAAGGGAGCTTCTGGCACGGGATGGTTGAGAAGCGTGGCGGTGCAGAGGGCGGCTTTGCATTCTTCGAACGTTTTCGCTAACGTCGGTGTCCACGCGACGGGTTGGTTTCCTCGTAGGCCAGCCAAAGCATCATGGAGGGGAGCCTGGTAGTCGGATGCGTGTGGCAAGAAACGCCTGTAGAAGTTCAGCATGCCAAGGAAACGGCGAAGGTCTTTAGCGGTGGTGGGTTGAGGGTAACTTTGCAGTTCCGAGATGCGTTGGGGCAAGGGCCGAGTTCCCTCAGATGAAACTTCGTGGCCGAGGAAGCGGACGACGGAAGCGCCTAGCGTACTTTTTTGGGTATTGACAAGTAGACCGTGGTCGTCGAGGCGTTGAAACAACAGACGAAGGTGCCTGTGGTGCTCTCCGGCGTCGCGTGAAAACACCAGTATGTCGTCAAGGTAAACGAAGCAGAAGTCGAGGCCGCGGACGACTTCGTCGATGAAGTGCTTAAAGGTTTGTCCAGCGTTCCTCAGGCTGAAGCTCATGAAGGGAAACTCGAACAAGCCAAAGGGAGTGATGATTGCCGTTTTCGGGACGTCATTCGGATGGACGAGTATCTGCGTGTAGGCCTTCACCAAGTCAAGCACGGAGAAGACGTGGCAGCCATGAATGCGATGGGCGAAGTCCTGTATGTGGTGGACGGGGTACCTGTCCGGGATGGTGCGTGCGTTGAGGGCACGGTAGTCCCCACAGGGCCGCCAGCCTTCGGTCTTCTTCGGAAGGAGGTGAAGTGGTGAGGCCCGTGGACTGTCAGAGCGGCGGGCGATTCCTTCGCGGAGCATGGCCTCGAACTCTGCTTTGGCTATGCGCATGCGGTCCGGGGCAAGGCGACGGGCGCGGCAGAAAACCGGGGGCCTGAAGTAGTCCGGGTGTAGTGCACGGTGGTGTGCTGCACATTGCGTGGCAGTCCGCTGGGGCGCGTCAATCCGGGAAATTCGGCGAGGATGGCATGGTACGGCGAATGATTGTCGACACTGAGTACCATGATGCTTGGCTGTTGGGCGGTCGTTCGCTGGTCAGGTGTGGAATGTCCCGTTGTCGCGTCGATGAGGAGGTCGTTGCGGCAGTCCGGAAGGAGGTTGTAGTGGGCCAGAAAATCTGAGCCGATGATTCGCTCGGCGACGTCGGCGATGACAAAGTTCCAGTGAAGGTCACGGCGTAAGTTTCTGAGCTGGATGTGCAGGCGGAGCGAGCCGTACGTCTTGATTGCTGAGCGGTTTGCCGCACTGAGCTCGAAAGACGTAGGCGTACGAGGACCTTGGAGATGGGATCGCGGGTAGCAGCAAATGTCGGAACCGCTGTCGACAAGGAACCGCTGCTTCGTGATTTGGTCGGTGACGAAGATGCGACGGCCTCCGGGTTGGCAGCTTTCGGCCGTCTCTACGAGCTGCCGTTGGCGTTTTCCGCACGCCCAGCGGAACAGGGTGGTCGACATTGGCGGGCTCTGTCCACGAAGCGTCGGTGGTAGTAACACGGGCCGTTGTTATCGGGTTGCCGCGACGAAGTGGTGTTACAGTCGCGGCTTTGCGAGTGGCGGCGCTGATACATCGGAAGACGTTCACCCAAGCGTTGTTGAATGCAGGTGATCTGTCGATCGATGTCGTCGATACGGCGTGCAAGCTCTGCGGTGTTCAGCGGTGCAGCGATGGCCTGGGTGGTGGGCGACAACTGTGGCAAGGAGACCTCAATAACGCGATCGGCAATCTCCGCAAGTTCGTCGAGAGGTAGCCCAACCTGAGCCTGCAGAATTGCCTGGACGTGCGGCGGGAGTCGTTGGAGCCAAAGCGCTCGCAGGAAGGAATCCTGGAATTGTATGTTGCCCGCGAGCGCACGCATGTGGCGTAGGAGCTGTGAAGGTTTGCGCTCGGCAATCTCTGCTGACTGAAGTTGGCGTACCTTCTGCTCTTCGGAGAGCGACGGGCGGCGGATAAGGGTAGTTTTCAGGTGTTCGTAGAGGTCGGCCGTTGGTGGGTTGGCAAGTATATCCCGGACCTCGTTGGCATGACCTGCGTCCAGGTGGGCGACGACGTAATTGTAGCGGGTCCGGTCTTGCGTGATGTGCGCCATGGAGAGCTGGTCCTCGACCTGGGCGAACCAGACCTCGGGCGAGTCCGCCCAAAACGACGGAAGCCTGACAGCGATACGCCACGTGTCGCATGAGGCAACGTGAGGGAGCTCTGTGGGAGCTCTGACGTCCTCAGCGGAGCCGGCAGGCACGGCCTCGGTTGTGGAGGCGTTGCGAGAGTGCTGGGGTCGCTGGGTCTGCAGTTCCTGTTGGAGCTGTTGCACCCGCTGGCGCAGAGCGGTGAGGGCCTCTGGGTCGGCCATGGCGGTGCGGTCTGTTCGGTTTCCGGGTCACCAGATGTGGGATGCCGTGTCGATGGAAGGACGCATCCCAACATAAAACATAACGACTGTTTATTAGCGTAGTAGCAGCAGCGGTGCGAGCATAGCGACGCTGCGCTCAGTCGGGTAGTGAAGAAATGATGACTTCCGAGCTTGGCAGCTTGGTTTTAAAACCACCGTCGATGACGTAAGCCTCCGGTGACGCTGCGGTGGCCCTGTCCCTTATCGGAGACGTGGTGTAGCATGCAGCCGTGTCACGCGGGGCTAGCCAATGACGGGCGGAGGCTGCGCCGGTTTGTGCGCAGGAATATACCAAGTAGAGCCAAATGGCGTTGTTTCTTAGTGACCACAATCGACACTCGTAGGAAACGCGAGCCATGGCTTCACGTGCCCTGCCAAGCACCGTCTTTATTTATTCTCTTGAGGTCGCATGCTCTGTGCTTTTGTTTGCCGCCCAAACGAAGGCGCTGCTGCGTCTTGAGACAACATGAGAGCAAGAGTCCAAGAGTGGCTTGCGTTCTGCGCATGATACCTGGCCGCTCGCAAATTTCTTGGGTCCCCAATTCTAAAACTCTTTAGTGTTTCGCCAGAGTTTGGATATGCACCTTCGACTTGTACTTTGACATACCGTGCTCGCACGATTATCTCTTGAGGGGGCGTTTTGTACGTCTTGTGCCTTGAGCGAACTCGGCGTTGAAGCTATCGACTACATGAAGGTCACATTAGAGTTTGAGAATTGGGGCCCCAAGGAGCTTGGGGACCCAAGAAGCTTGCGAGCCGCCAGGGTGCATGCGCAGAACCCAAGCCACTAATGGGCTCTTGCGCTTGTGCTGACCCGAGACGCAAAAATTGAAAACTAGCGTGGGGCCCCAAGGCGTCTTGGGTCACCAGCCAGAAGACACAGACGCAGCGCGGGCCACGGCGCAGTATGGCCCGCGTCTCACATGATGGCCCGCGTCTCACACGCGTGGCGCTCCGTGCGCTTGACCCAACGCAGCCTGCGTTGGCCCACTTCTCAAACTCTGCTGATCATCCGAACGCAAGAGCAGGCTGCCCAACGCAGCTTGGGGGCCCAGCGTCTTCGGTCCCAAATTCTCAAACTCGCTATTGCTCGCTGCAGCGACCGCGTTTGCGAAAGGAGTGATCTGCAAGCTTGAAAATCCAAAGTAGGTGTTGGTTGAAGTGACAACCGTGACAGTTCGCGTTCGCCCTAGGTATACCTGCGTGTTATTTTCAGGAGTTCTATGCGTCTAAGCAGCGCGCTGCAAGTGTCGAGCTGTGACAGTTGTTAGTTCGCACTCGCCTTGTGTGTTTTATTTTCCTGCGTCCTTTGTGTTTGAGCAGTGCGCAGCAAGTTTCTAGCTGCTTGCCGTTCTTCCTGTGGCATTCCAATTTCTTGCTATCGCATTCATTTCTTCGGCCTTGAGGCGAAACTGTGACTTTTTTTTAGTTTCTACCATTATCCAGAAAGCAAACGCACACGCTCCGAACACCGCACTTCACATAAAACTGCAAACACACTCGCATACACTACACAGACAATTCTAAGCACGGAGTCTTCCACCAGTCTTGATCGATCTCGAGGCAGTGAAACGATGTTTCAATTCACTGTGCACACGTCCTTACGCACAATATCACTTGCATCGAAATGTTTTAGATGCGAAGCCTCTTATGGCGGAGTTCAAACCGGTGGTGGTGGTGGTGTGCGGCGTGACCACCCTTACTGCGCATGTGCAAACCCTCTCCACACACCTCCTCTTCACACACCTCTTCTCCACTCTTCCCTTTCCCCTCTCCACTTCCCTCCCCTTCCTCTCCACCTTTCCACTTTTCCCCTCTCCACTTCTCCTCTGAAACGCGGGCTCGACATGCCGAAACGCTGCTTGGCATCGCCTCATGGTCCCCTTTTTCGCACACGCGAACGAACTTGGAGTCGAACGAAAATCCGACAGCGACGCGGGATTGCACGTTTCCACCTCTCCCGTTGTTCTGCGTCGGCAGGTAAACAGAACAGGAACACTTTTTCGACGGTGCCCTTGTATCCCGAGGGACAGCCCGGCACACAGCAGGTGTTGGGCATCGTTGTCACTACGAGGTTACCGCGAAAAGCAAAAAAAGGGATGCAACCAGCACGAACAACACCACTCCGCGCCCACACTCCGTTAATGGCGGCCAGCAGCTACGCCCCCTTCTAGCTACGCCAGCGCCGCGGCAAGGAAAGCGCGGGCGGTATATGAAGCTCTCCAATTGAGTTACACGGGAGTTTCATGACCAGTAAAAGTATTGAGGGACCATGCTATGACGCTTTTACTAGTCCGTCTATTCCTGGCACCGTCGGCTACATCGGAGGTGTCAATGCCACCTCGGTGAAGATGTGTAACATAGCTTGAGGTGCAGCTACAGTAACTACTGGACTCATAAAAGGGACAGTACGTGGTTAGATACTCAACCAGTCGGGTACGTTCTCGTTCAGCTGAGGAAATAGCTGCTTCCTTAGCATGATCTTTCCATTGGTGATAAAGTTGCTTCCTGGGGGCACATTAAGAATGTATGAATCAACACATCACCTGAAACTGAAATACCTACCAAAGCTCACTGACAAGCACATCTATGAAAGTGCATTTGGTAATATGAAAGTAAAGTGGGCCTCTCAGGTGCTCAGTAACAGTGTCTATCTCGCGATAGAAGCATTCATAGCATTTAATGTTCTACCACCAGAAGCCACAAGCACGGCTGAGTTTGTTGAGAAAATGGATCAGTTGTTTGATTCATTGAACAGTTCTTGTGTCAAGATACCTGAGAGAAAAATGAGGTATGCAATTAGTACTTCTACAGGGCACATAGAATTCTTAAATTCTTGCATTGCATGGATTAAGTCTTGGAAATTCAAAGCATCTAGGCAACCAAGAACCGTTCAGGGATGGCAGGTGACAATTAAAGCGATTTGTATGTTGTGGGCAGATCTCCAGGAATCCTATAACTTCAAATTTTTGCTCACTCGTCATCTGAATCAGCATCCCTTGGAGAACTTGTTTGGGATCATTCGGCAGCAACATGGCTGTAACGAGACTCCAAACACATTTCAGTTCACTGCCGGTCTCAGGCATATCATTGTCGGGAAGCTCTTCAAGCTTTCAGATGGAAGCAACTGCGAAGCAGATAAGGCTTCTTCTATCTCGGCTAAAGAAATTAAGACTCGATCAAGAAAGTCCTGCTGCGCACGACACCTTTAGCTCGAACCTTTCAGACACTGAAAGTATCGAAGAACCAGTAGATATACTAGAGTCGAACATAGTTTGTTATGTATCGGGATACCTAGTAAAAGCATTTCTGAAAAAGGCACCATGCTCACAGTGCAGGGACCTCTTGAAAGACAAAAGCCAAGATCTGTCTTCACCAAACCAAATCTACATGATGTTCAAAGCAGTGGAGGTGCCGGGCCAGACTAGGAAATTTAACAGTGCCCACAGAAGCAGCTTTCAATTTGGAAGAAAACTGGAAAAAGCATTCTCTGTTCATATAGGTGCTGTAGCACACTTGAGAGGGGTGTCAGAGAAATTGCTTCGCATGATGATGGAGCTGACTAATGGCCCATTTTGCAGTGCTCACTGTCACAAATTGTTTCTGCAAATGTTTGTACACACTAGGACTCTCTGGTATTTGAAATTTAAAAACAGTGTATTTATTTGTGTACTCATATACTGTTGTGTACTGTTGTGTAATTTATTTGTGTACTCATATACCGTTGTTGTGTCATTTTTTAGCAAAAAGAATAAGCAATCCAAGGATCTCATGACTTGGTTGTGCAATTTTACTTTTTGTCGATATGTTTATAACCAATGTAATGATATTTCCTAGAGTAGCATTGTGATCATGAAGTGTTTGTAATGTTTCTGTGTTGTGAATTAAGTGTGTGGTTACTTAAAAAAGCGGGAACGCACAGAATGATTAGACCATACCTAATAGTTTCTGGGCACTTGCCGTGCTGTCAAGTGGGCTCTTTACCAAGAAAGGTGGGAATTTTCCCAGCCCATTTGGCAGCAGTCAGCTGCAAGCTGCAACAAATTTTGTGTTACTCTGAGTCAATAATTGTCTTTTTTGAACACAACTAGCCGACTGCCTCTGCAGAGAGAAACTAGT